>NW_028227268.1:44790000-44805000 GCF_978045245.1 Mus caroli
CTGAAAAGTGTTCCCGAGCGTTACGCTGTAACCCTGTATGAGAAGCGTGCTCAGATGTCTCACAGCTCCAATTAAGAAAGATGAAGAGTAATGCGAATGTGCTGTAAAGCCTCCAAAGCACGATAGAGTGCTAAGTATTATTATTGCCGTTGCTATTATTCTGTCATTAACAACTCCTTTCTTATGGCTACCCTAATTTACTCACGTGTACTAGATTTTTTTATTATCATTATTATTCCTTTTACAGAGTAAGATGCAGTACAGATAGGTATCCCCACTCTGAATGGAATCTGAATATGGTTCTCTACCTTTGGGCTGAATGCCACCCAAATTGCCTTAGCTTTGCTCTTAATTTTGATTTTCTAAATGATTTCATCATCTCTGTCATTCTTGCTTCTCTCTGGATCCTTCTAGACACACCAGCATAATACCATAAGATAAATGATAGAAATGGGTGTATTTAATGTCATCTGATCATGATTTGAAAAACCGCAAAAACCTTTCTGAGCCAGCGGTGGGTGGGGGTTGGGGGGAGATTGCCCAGTTCTTCTGTTCTGCTTCCTGTGACAGCGCATACGAAACACGGGTGGGCTCGGGTTATTTGCATACATTCTGGGAACAGACAATGACATGTGTCGGATCATAAGGCCCGAGTCTTTTGTGATGTGTGCAGCCGGGATGCTGGTACCAACAGAAAAGCCAGGCTCTGAGACCATCTCTTTCCTGCCCCGCCTTCTCCCTTTGAGTTCTACTATCCAGCTCCTGACCCCAGCTGCCCCTGCTTCACTGACAATATCAGACAAGATCACAGCCGTAGGCAGTACAGCAGCTGGCAGAACCTGGTGGCCCCCTCCGCAGCTGCTGCTTCCTGTGCCTGCAAAGTGTCTGGCTTGTCAGCCACATCCCCTCCCTGGAGCAATCTTTGTTAACCAATTCCACCTCGGCCCACTGAGCGGAAGATGAAATACAGAGAGCTGTTCCCAAACCTACAAAGACAGCAGCCATTACCAGGCCCTTCCCCAAGGTGATGCCGAGGGCTGGCATACCTGGCACTTTAAACCGGAGCAAAGAGAAAGGCAGCCAGGGCCCCAGGGTAGGAAATGGAAGATTCCGGGAGAGTTGGCCACCCCTCCCAGCACCTCCCTGCTCTCCTCTCCCCCTGACCCCAGGCCTCTTTTAGTAACTGCTGGAGATTCCTGATCTATCACCAGACCCTGTGGTACATGGGCCACAGAGGCATCAACAGTCCAGAGGGTTCTTCAGCGACCTCTGCTCAGTGCTGGAGAAAAGTGGGCTGTGAGGAAGGCAGACTCCATACCCAGGGCTCCTTGTTAAGGTGATGGACATTCTGGGAGGTAGGAGTTGCAAACTTGCTAGGGTTCCCTGGTAACCCTAGGATTTCAGTTCCTCCTCTCTAGACTAGCCTGACTGTTCACTTCTTAGTCTTTTCCCCCTCTCTATGGAAAGACATTTTTGCTCCTTTTGCCTTTTTTCTTAAACTTTGTAGCTTGGGTCTGAGCTTAAAAAAAAAAAAAAAAAAAAAAGAGGAGGAGTGCCAGAGTGCCCCTAAGCACAGGCGTAAGAAATTGACGCAGAATCAGTAGTCTATTTATTGGGATCCAGGAAAAACCATTAAGAAAATAAGCACTTAAATGATTTTCAATCTGCCTGTGGAAGTCATCTGTCTTCATACCGGGGAAACGGCCCGGTCTCCGATCCTGGTTTTGATTGACTGATTTCCAATTCTCTGAGCATTTCCCACAGGAGCCCCTCACCTATCTCCCATAATGACAGGCCTTTGCATTTCCAGGCTGTGTTTTACATTCATTTCCGATTTGCTCATAATGGTCAAAAAAAAAAATAATCTCTCTCCCATCCAAGGCGTTTCTCCAACGGTGCACGGTTCCCCTCAGGCCAAATAGCTCAGCTGTGATCCAGGGAAAATGAGAATTTCCCAAACACATCTTCGGACTTGGGGAGGGTCCGGCATCATGGATTCAGATGGAAAATTTCCCACTGTTAGATCAATATCTGGGCTAAGAAATAAATGCCACAGGGGCAGAGAGCTGGAGCAAAATGATTACAATCGGCACAATTACATTCGGCAGAACCCGCTCAGTGATTGGTCCTAGGGTTGGGGAGCTCCGGCTTCATCCACCACGGGACGGCTTGGGAATTAGAACATCACTCAGCATTTCATAATTCGACAGATTTGCCCGTTGTCTTGGCACGAGTTCATTTTCCCCACACAATACGTCTCTGTAAATGGAGTTCTGTTCAAGGAAAGAAGGAAGGTAGGAAGGAAAGCCTGGGCGGGAGAAGGCAAACTAAGCCAGAGTACAGGAGAGGCCAAGGCTGTGATATTGCATGCAGAGCTTAAGAGACACTCTGTGGAATGTGGACCAGAGAGCTGACGACATCTGTCTGCTTAGAAGAGCTGTAAGCCATATCTTTCCCACCATTCTCCTTCGCCTGGAGCCCATCAGGGAAAAAGGTTCAAGAGCACCTGAGTAGGTGCAGTGGGTACAGGCCTGAAATCCAACACTTGGGAGATGATGGGAGAAAGTCCCTTTCTTAAGAAAAACAAAACAAAAACACACACATCCAAGATGGGGTGCGGCTTGCCTAGTGAGGTATTTATTTGCCTAGTGTGTTGGAATCCCTGGATTCCACACACACACACACACCCCAGTATCATAAACCAACTACAGAACACTGGGTGTGTCTTTTCTTTTTGGAGATGCTGGGATGGGATCCAGGCTTGGGTCTGAGCCGGGCAAATGCTCTCCACTAGCCTTTGGGGTGCCTTCCTAATTATCTTGTTGACCAAGAAGTTGACTAGGCAAGTTTTCATGACTTAAGAACTAACCTGAAGTTCCTTTGGGAGGCCACAGAAAGGAGACTGTTTCCTGGCTGGGGATTCTGCCTCCTCTAGCCTAAAACGGAGCTTTGAAGAGGCAGAGCTGGCTTCACTATCTCACCATGAATGCTGGGTAGGCGGGGGCCATGGCGAATGGATTGGGCATGCTGCGCGGCTCTGTGTACTGACACCGGCCCCCAGGCCCACTGCATCCCTACCCCCTCCCAGTCTTCCCTTTAATCCCCACGACCAGATAATGTGGGATTTGGAAGCATGTAATATCCATGAGACTCCATTATAGGCTATTACGAGCTTTATATGCAGTACCTGGGGGATGCAGCAGACTGCTGCTGGGCTGGGGAGCTGCAGAAGCCAAGAGAGAACAGAGGAACCTTCCCAAGGGCCAGAGGCACCTTCCCATTGTTTAGCTAGCTCCTCCCAAAAAGGGACTTCTGGTCTGTTATATCAGAGGGGCAGGGATCATCAAAGAGGAAACTGCTCTCTCCCTCACAGAGTAAGAAGGAAGGGAGAAGTCTAGGGAGACTCTCTGAGTTTATTGCTGGAGTTCTATGCACCAATCCGTGTTTGTGCTTGCATGTGAAAATGCCATAGTGTGTGCATGCCCTTCTGGAGCGCTGCAGGCTTGGCGTCCCTGTCCCCTGTCCACTCAGTGTGAGTGGCAATGCCAGGCCTTGTAACAACCACAAGACATCGCATACCACCACTGACCTGAAGGGAGTCCTGGGTTTCAGAGGAGGAATTTGGGCCCCGGAGTAGTGAGTCACCAGTCAAAGTCACACCAAGGTGACACCCGGATTAGAAGCAGAACCAGATCTCCCTTTTCCCTGAAATGAGAAGAAGCAATGAGGCAGGCAAATGCACAAGGTCAAAGCACTGTAGGAAGAGGGATGGGGTGGGGTGGGGGTGGGGTAAGGGGGGAGGAGCCAGAGATGACCCGGAGGTTTTTTTTTTTTTTTTTTTTTTTTTTTTGGTTTTTTCGAGACAGGGTTTCTCTGTGTAGTCGTGGCTGTCCTGGAACTCACTCTGTAGCCCAGGCTGGCCTCGAACTCAGAAATCCGCCTGCCTCTGACCCGGAGGTTAAGAATACATACTGTTCTTCCAGACTCCCTGGGTCCCATTCCTAGCAACCATGTTGGGTGGTTCACAGCTGCCTGTACCCCAGCTCCTGGGGATCTGACACCTCTGGCTTCTGTGTGCACTTGCACTCATGTTTAAAAATATATTGTAAAAGTAAATCTTTGAAAAGTAAAGTAGATGGGGCAGAGTGGGAAATGAGGAAAAGGAAATGGGAAGTGATGGACTAGTACTAGTGATGGATGGATAAGGGATTGCATCTCAATAGGCACCTGATAGTTCCTTTGGGATTTACAAGGTGTAAGAAAGGTCATGGGGACTTAGGACCTCTGCTGTCAAGAGCAGGATGGAGGGATAAGGGACAGTGAGTGTCAGGGGAGGATGTGGAAATGGTCTGGAAACCAGCCAGAGAATGCCAGGAGTCTAGATGGCTTTACCTGTGCTCTGAATGTTAGACAGAGCTGCAACTGCTGTAGACATGGGTCCCTCAGTGAGGAATGGGACTAGGTGGCCAGGGCATGACAAATCCCTTCACCCCTCTGGCCTTTTTTTTTTTTTTCGAAACAGGCAGACTGAGCTCTTGCTTCTGGGGACGAAGGAAAATCCAGGATTAAAGACAATCCAGACCACCCTGTCTAGGCAAGGAATTGACCATGAGTGTCTTTCGTCAGTGGATTTAAAGCAACGCTTTCCAAACATTCGGTTCACCAGGGGAGAAGTGGGGCTCTTGGACAAGACTGGAGGTGTCCTCTATGCAGACAAGGCCCTCAGAGCCCTCCAGGTGAGGCTGTACAGTCCTGGGGCAATGCAACTGCTTTCTCTGGGCATGCTGGCCCCTAGTCAGGCAGCCCCTGGCCCATGTCAGCATAAAGGTCTTTGTTTTCTTTGACTTTGGTCCTGATTTTTAAGACAGACCTCCCGCGCCCCGCCCCCCGCCCCCCCCTCCTACACCTGCTGACCTCTTTATCAACCTGGAAGGGAAGGA
Organism: Mus caroli; assembly: GCF_978045245.1. NCBI lineage: Eukaryota > Metazoa > Chordata > Mammalia > Rodentia > Muridae > Mus > Mus caroli. Next base: position 44,794,941 of record NW_028227268.1, read on the forward strand.
CTAGAGTCGGCATTCTTTTCTTGTTGGTTTTTGTTTGTTTGTTTGTTTGTTTGTTTGTTTGTTTTTTGAGAGAGACAGGGTTTCTCTGTATAGCTCTGGCTGTCCTGGAACTCACTTTGTAGACCAGGCTGGCCTCGAACTCAGAAATCCACCTGCCTCTGCCTCCCAAGTGCTGGGATTAAAGGTGTGCACCACCACGCTGAACCATATACACAACTAATTCATCTCTCCTCTCGTCCCTGACCTTTCAGCATATAATTTGTCAGCTAGGAGGCACTGTGTGTGATGGAGAGAAAGTAGTGGAGATAAGACCTGGTCTACCCGTCACAGTGAAAACCACCTTGAAGAGCTACCAAGCCAACAGCTTGGTCATCACTGCTGGTCCCTGGACCAACCGGATTCTGCATCCTCTGGGGATTGAGTTGCCTCTCCAGGTAGGGTGAGCTGGAGACCTGAGAGTCAGTAACTAGAGGAGAAATTTTGGAGCCAGCCAGACTTGACTTTGATCTGCGGCTTCCTAGCGGTCAGCATTGGGCAAATTAGTTCACCTCATTAAGCGTCAGTTTGACCAATATGAGAAATAACAGCTACCTCAAAGGCTATTGGTGAATTAAACTACCTGATGTTATACATCAGATCCTCCAGGAGACAGCCAGACTGATAGCCCTGCATAAATATGGAGTGTATCAACTCCTGAAAGGGTTATAAAAGGGCCACAGGACCCTACCAGGCCCTGCTGTCATTATCTATAGAGCTCCATGGCTTCCCCCTTTATCTCCAACTTCCTCCTGCCTTAAGACCCTTAGGATCAATGTGTGTTACTGGCGAGAGAAGGTCCCTGGGAGCTATGGTGTATCACAAGCTTTTCCATGCATCCTGGGTCTAGATCTGGCCCCCCACCACATCTATGGACTGCCAGCATCCGAATACCCGGGGCTGATGAAGGTAAGGAGGAAAGACCAAGAAAGCTACTGAACTACTAAGTGCCCATGGAGGTCTTGGTATCCATGCTAACATCCCTCTCTAGGACCCTCCTGGAGTCTGCTTCACTATTGGCCACCTGCAGCACACACTCTTAAACACAGGCAGGGCTGGAGACGAGGGCTAGGTAACTTTAGATGCTAACAATAGCTAGTACATGCCAGGATTGGAGATTGGGTTGATGGGTGGGCACATCCTGTATCCAAACCCACCCCTCACCGGCTGGTATGCCCAGAAAGCTAGCTTTACAACTCATGCTCATTCAGTTGGGGGTGGGGGGTGGGGTAGATCTGCTATCACCATGGTGACAATGTGGACCCAGAGGAGCGGGACTGCCCCAAAACCTTCTCAGACATCCAAGACGTTCAGATTCTATGCCACTTTGTCAGAGATCATTTACCAGGCCTGCGGGCTGAGCCAGACATCATGGAACGCTGCATGTACACGGTAAGTGGGCTGTTCCAATCTGCAAATAGGGGCATGGGGGTGAGGGGCAGAGATAGACAGACCCCCGGCCGGCCAGGACTGACTCCATGTGACCTCTGATCCAGTGCGTGACTTTCAACTAGCTAGCTAATTCCTGTGGATTGGTTCACCTCTGTGAGAGAGGAGCCTGTTAAAGATTATTCATATTCCTTTTTATTAGGCAGTGAGGCTTTTGCCTGGCAGTCCTTCCCTAAATTTCCCAGAAGAACTCTAAAACAGTTCTTGGCAAGATGTTCCCAGTTGAGCAGGCCTTGGGGACAAAGAGAAGAGACAGATGCCACCAGGCCCGAGGCATCTTGGCTAAAGTTAGTTCACAAAGATGACTACTACCTACTGTGTAGGACAGTGGCAGCTATTCAGTGAGGACAGAGTGGATTGGGCAAGCAGAGAGCAGACCTCAACCCCATCCAGTTCTCTCTTGAAAGAGACCCAGGCCAGTTCTTTCCAGCCAGAGCCTGTCTTCACAGGACACAGGTGTGACTTTCCTTCTAGAATACTCCTGATGAGCACTTTATTCTTGATTGCCACCCAAAGTATGACAACATTGTCATCGGCGCTGGATTCTCTGGTGAGTTTGAGGATGGGCAGGTGGGGTGCCTGTGGGTAGACCTACTACAGTACCAGACAAAGTGGGTATCCTACATGCTTTAGCTGAAGGCTGGACACTGGGTGTATAGGGAGGGTAGGCAGTTAAAAAAAAAGGGAGGGGGGTACTTGTGACAGGTGTCAATTTCTGGCTTTGGGATGAGACCATGAGGAGGATACTTTTCTAGAGCCCAGAGTCTGTACCTGAAGATACATGACACAATCTCCTCCTCCCAGGACATGGATTCAAGTTGGCCCCTGTTGTGGGGAAGATCCTCTATGAGCTAAGCATGAAATTACCACCATCCTACGACTTGGCTCCGTTTCGAATGAGTCGCTTCTCTACGCTGAGCAAAGCCCACCTTTGACCCCAGCTGACTCTCTCCTGGGTAGGAAAGTCCTCCTAGGGGAGATTTCCAGGAGAGGGATGTGGTCTTGACGAGCTCCTTTTCCTCCTGATTCAATGGAATCTCCCATAAACACCAAATGATTGAACCTCTTTCCCCAATCAGCCTCCCAAGTGTATCTCATTTCTCCTTCCCAGAAAGTCAGCGAGATTCACCATCACAGAACAGCAAGGGGCTTTAAGATGGATGTCTCAATGGGGAGGGGCTGGAGACAGGCTCAGTAGACTAAGGGACTCCTTTAAATTTCTCTTTGCTGGGACATTGGATGAACTTGCGATTGCTTTGACTAAATCTGCTCAGGGGGAATGTAAAACAGATTATATTTTATAAACCACTATTGGCTTTGGATTTCTTTGCCAAAAACTTAAGCCAGCCTCTATCACCAAAAAAAGTCTCACCTCTAATAAATATACATTTGCCAGGAAAAAAAAGTTGCTGAAAAACAATAAACAAAAAACTGGATTGCATAGTATCTGCAGTGGTCTTTATCTTCTACATAACCCCATTTCTTATCAGCTCTAATTATCTAAATTAGTACCACGGAGTCTGTTACCCGGAGGAATCCATGGAGTCTCCGACCCATCGATGCACTGTGTCCCCTGGTCTACTGCTTTGTCTCGTCCTCATCCTCTCCCTGGATCTGTAAAGATGCTTCGCTCCCCACTCTCTCTCATTAAGGTGTATTGTCAGGTCCTTATGAAGACAGAACTGTTATACCAGGGAGAAAGCGAGAGACACACTCGCTTAGAAACCCCGTTCAATGTTTGAATGTTAAATGTGCCATTTTATTATCATTAGGATTGCTCCCACTTAATGAAACAGCATTAGCACCGAGTCGGCTGGCCTCCTTGCACTAATTGCTTTGGAAGAGAATGGGGCTTGTAACTACCCCTGGTGGGTGGAAGGGCGAGGGGTGTGAACACGGACTCAGGCAAGCCTGATGTGCTTCCCAGCCTTCCTGATGCCGTGACCCTTTAACACAGTTCCTCATGTTGTGGTGACCCCCAACCATAACATTATATTTATTGCTACTTCATAACTGTAACTTTGCTACTTAGGAATCATAATGTAAATATCTGACATTTGACCTCCAAAGGGGTCACAACCCACAGATTGAGAACCACCAGCTTAGATGGTACCCAAAAGCCAGGGGTGGGAAACCTCTAGATAGAGCCAACAACATCCCAGAGAACAGGATCTTACATGCTCTGGGGAGAGAGAAGCTGAGACAAGGTGGGGTAGACTTGACAGGAGGAAGGACAGGAAATATGAACAGTAGGAATGAAATGTTCCCAAAGAAATACACCACAAAGGAAATTATTCTACCTCCCTTGGTCCTTTAAGGCCCAGAGATGTGTTAGCTCCGACTTCTCCAGTGAGTTCCAAAAGCTAGCCAGCTGATCCTGTCAGCCCCATGCCAAGTCGGCTTTGCAGGCAACTTTAGTTGGTTCTCTCAGAAACTCAGTCTCCAGAAGATGATAATACTGACTGACCATACAGAGGTGTGTGAGGACCAATATTATTCACTTACTCATTTGATACATAAGTAGATTTAATTTCTACAATGTGCCAGGTGCTATGTGGATGCATCTGTGCACCAGTTACTTTTGTTTGTTTGTTTTTTGTTTGTTTGTTTGTTTTTTAAGACAGGGTTTCTCTGTAGCCCTGGCTCTCCTGGAACTCACTTTGTAGACCAGGCTGGCCTCGAACTCAGAAATCTGCCAGCCTCTGCCTCCCGAGTGCTGGGATTAAAGGAGTGCGCCACCACGCCCGGCCACTGCGGTTACTTTTAACTGTCAATTTGAACCAACCTGGAACCATCTGGGAAGAGACTCTTAATAAAGAAGCCCCTAGATTGGCCCGTGGGCATGGCTGTGAGGGATTGCCTAGATTGCCAACTGACTTGCGAAGGCCCGGCCCACTGGAGGCCTCATCCCATGGTAGGGCCCCTACAGTCTGTAAGGATAGGGAAGGCTAGTAGAATATTGGACAGGCAAACCAAGATCCATATGTTTATTCTCTCTCTGCTCTTGACTATTTGATACTTTAAGTCTCTGCCTTGACTCCCCTACAATAATGGGCTCTAATCTGGAATTGTAGGCCAAATAAACCTCTTTCTTCCCTAAATTGCGTTTATCCCCCAGGATATTTGTCAGGGCACTAGAAAAGAAACTAAGACAATCAGTAAACACACAAAGGAAATCCCGTTCTAAAGCAGCAGAGTAAGCTTGTCTTGGTTAGTTAGGGTTTCTGCTGCTGGGATAAAGCACCGCGTGGGGAGCAAAGGGTTTATTTCAGCTCACAACGATCAAGTCACACTCTGTCGCTGAGGGAAGTCAGGGCAGGAACTCAAACAAGGGAAGAACCATAGTCTGAGCTGATGCTGCGGCTGTGGAGGGGTGCTGCTCACTGGCTTACTCCTTCCGGCTTGCTTAGCGGGCTTTCTTACAGCCCCCAGAACCACCAGCTCAGGGGTGGCACCACTCACAATGGACTGGGTCCTCCTCATCAATCACTAATTAAGAAAACACTCTACAGGCTAATCTTATAGAGGTGGTTTCCCAGTTCTTCCCAAATGAGTTTAGCTTGTGTCAAGTTGACATAAAGCTAGCCAGCACAAGGGCCTCAAAAAAATTAGAAAGAGAAAATAGTCTATGATTTGGCAGTTCTAAAGGCCCAGATGTCCATTTACACATGAGTGGATGAACAAAATGTAGTCTGTGCATGTCATGGGATAGTAGTCAGTGTTGAAGAGATCCCTGACATGCGCCGTGTCAAGGCTGAAATGAGCTCAGGCCAGGTGAGATAAGCAGAGACAGAAGAACCAACACTGTGTGGTTCTGACCAGCGGTGAGAATGCGGCTTGCCAGGAGCCAAGAGGAGGAGGTGGGAATTGTACTTTGTTTATGGGTTCAGAGCCTTAGCTTTAGAGGCTAAAAAAAAAGTTCTGGGGGCTGGTGAGATGGCTCAGTGGGTAAAAGCACCCAACTGCTCTTCCAAAGGTCCAGAGTTCAAATCCCAGCAACCACATGGTGGTTCACAACCATCTGTAACAAGATCTGACTCCCTCTTCTATGGAATGTCTGAAGACAACTACAGTGTACTTACATATAATAAATAAATAAATCTTAAAAAAAAAGTTCTGGAAGTTGGTTACACAGCCCTGTGAATGTGTTTAATGCTACTAAGCTAACTATGCACCTAAAATAGCTAAGATGATAAATGTTATCTGTATTCTACCATGATTTTTAAAAGTTCATGTTCTTATAGAACTGACAGTGGTAGTGAGGAGACAGGTAAGCAAGACATGCATGTATGAATCGGAACACAGAAGAAGGTGCATGCATGTAGATTATAAGACATGAGAAGGTGCATGCATGTAGATTACAAGATGTGAGACGGTGCATGCATGCAAATTATAACACAGAAGAAGGTGCATGCATGCAAATTATAACACAGAAGAAGGTGCATGCATGTAAATTATAACACAGAAGAAGGTGCATGCATGTAAATTATAAGACATGAGAAGGTGCATGCATGTAGATTATAACACAGAAGAAGGTGCATGCATGCAAATTATAACACAGAAGAAGGTGCATGCATGTAAATTATAACACATGAGAAAGTGGCTAGTGCTTTGGGGGACATCAGACTGGGGAGGGACAGGAAGTGCTGGGAGGAGCTGTGCCTTCCCATGAGTGGTCAGAGGCCTCCGACTGAGGAGGGGATCATCAAGGAAGCGCCTTGCACTGGTGTCTATTAAAGAACGATATGAAGTGCAGAGGCGATGTGACTTGTTTGCTAGAGTTGTCTACCTAGTATGCACGAAGCCCCAGGTTCAGAACTCCAGCACCCCTTAAAACAGGCATGGTACACACCTGTAATCTTAGTACTTAAGGGATGGAAACAGGAGGGGGTGGAACAGTTCATCCTTTTGTAGCCAAGTCATGCTTGGCTACGTAAAGGATGAGCTTGAGGCCAGCCGGGTCTTGGTTGAAAAAGAAAAGGAATGAGCCACAAAGCAAGTGGCGTGTGGTGGGGAGTGTCAAATAGACCAGATGCTGAGAAGGGCCTGCATCCTGCATGTGAGCTCAGCAACTCTCATGCTGACAAAGCTAGCATGAGCCAGGGCTAAGGAGCCATCCCCCTGCTCCGGACCCACTGCCTGCCTTCTATTTCCTCTGCGCCTCCCGATGCGCCATCCTCCTCCCCCCAGCCAGCTGCAGCTCCCCTTCCAAAATATCCAGCTTTATTCAGTCTGTCAGTGACAGCCAAAAGGGGAGACCGATGTCTTGCAGAAGCAGAGAAAAGACAACTGGGGGAGGCTACTAAACCCTGCCCGAGCAGGCTTAGGCCTTTACAAGAGTCCCCATGTAAGCTACACTGTGAGCGGCCGAGCAGAAGGAGTGGGCGGAGCTGGTGTGAAGGGATAATGGGGTGAAGCAGGGGTCAGGGAGAGAGACTGAGAACTCGCAGACCAAAGGGCCACGGGGCTTCCAGGAGCTTGCACCCACAAAGCCAGAGCCCAAGGCCCAGTGTGTACCGGTGGGAGGAAGGGAGCTTTTCTCAGTTGTGGCTGGATGGGATCACAAGAGAGGTGTCACAGGAAGACGTCTGAGTGCACAGGGAGGCAGAAGACACCGCGCGGGGAGAGGTTGGAGGACAATGAGAGGGCCTCTGTTAGAGCGGAGGATTTGCCCAGCACAGCTTTCCGTTTGCCTGAGCGCGGCCAGGCATCCCCTCGCGGGCAGCCCCTACATATCTTCAAGATGGAAGAAAATCAGAAGCAATTGTGAGGCAGTAGGAGTCCTCAGGAGGGGCAGGTGGGGTCTGCACAGGCTGCAAGGGAGAGATAAGGGCAATGAAGAGAAAGAGGCCGGAGTGGTTGCCAACCAGACTGAGGAAAACAGAGGCAGGCTAAAAATAGACTGGGGCTATGCAGGGAGGAGAGCCAGGCCAGAAAAGGAGGGGGAGCCGCGGCAATCGATGCCGCTCCCCACTCTGACCCAATTCTTCATCTCTCAGCCTCACCAAATTGACAAATGAGGTCTTGGTGGGGAAAGACTGGCTCAGAGTGGGGAGAGGCCTCGGTGATCTGACTGCATCGTGAGGCAAAGGGGAGAGATGCAGCGTGGTCAGTACTGCTTCAACTCTTGCAAAGTTTGGTATTCTCGAACATGCCTGAGAGTTTAAGGTGTGTGAATCCAACCTGGAAGACGCTCAACTGTCTGGAAAGCTAAAACAGGGCAACCTGAGGAGCTGGCCTGGAGACTCTGGCTGGAAAATGACTCCAGGCAGACCTGCGTTTATTTCCCTTCTCAGGGAGAGCGGTTAAAGAGAATCCAGTTAGTTCTCTATTGGACATTCTATGCAACAAGAGGGATTTAGATTATAGACTTCAGGAAATCTATCCCGTTAGAAAGAAATGTGAGATATTTAAGACATGGACAGAGCAATGTTAGAGCTCGCTCTGGGGGTATCTTGGGCATGGGTATCCTTGGGCCTGGAGAAGCCACCTAAAGACAGGGGCATGTGGCAATTCCTCTGGAAAACTCCCGGTCTGAGGGCACTCTAGGATCCCTGTAAACCTGCAGGATTGGAAATGGGTTGCTAAGTGCAGGAAGGGAAACACAGGGTGGGTTGGATCTGTCGGCTGGGGTGGGGGTGCGAATGGGGGAGGGGCGAGGGGCAGAATTCTATCACACAGGACCCAGTGGCATTTGCATAACTTTGAATAATGAATAAGCCCAGCTCTGGGGTTCCTACTCAGCACCGCTCATCTGCATCTTTATTAGGCTTTATAAATGATTCAGCTCCCTACCCCTTCCCTCAGCCCTGCCCAGCCTGCCCCTAAAATGAGCATCAGGGTAGCTGATTGCTCATTATTTTAGGCTAGATTTGTTTCACCAACATCCAGTGAGGCATGGAGTGGGGGAGGCAGGAGGGAGGGATGGTAGGGAGGTGCAGAGGGAAGTTCAAGGCCAGATCCAAGCTGGAGACAGGGCATTTACAGACCAGAGCATACTTCTTTAAGTTGATCCTGTGGCCAACATCTTAAGACAGAGCCATTTCATAGATTCTCTGAAATGTGCTGGGTTCAAATCCTGATCAATCCCCTCTCTTGTCTTATATCAGCTGCCAAACTCCCAGTAGGCCCTCGCTCAGCTCCAGCTCTGCCAGCAGGCACTTGAACAGCCAAATGAGTATAACCCCCTGGGGAAGTTCTCACTTTTTCCTGAGGCAGGAATTTTGCTATTTGCTCAAAAAAAGGTGGGGAGGGGGGAATCTGCAAGAACCAGCACTGGGCATAGTAGGGAGCATGAGCACACAGTGTGTGAATTTGGAGAGGAACCACACCTGTTCCTCCAGCACACCTGAGGCACCCGAGGAGCTGTGTACCCTCCCAGCTAGCGTGTTCATGCTGGCAGCCCTTGGAGCTGCTGGCTCTGCTGGCTGAAGCCTGGGAGATAGATGTATTGAACAGTCTGGATGGGAGGATCTTGCAGGAACCTCCAAGTGCTGAGAGGGCAGGGCATTTCTCCCAGGGCATGTGCAAACCTGGTTGCACATGAAAACCACTTGGAGAGGTTTTTAAAGATATGATGCCGGGGTGACACCCAAGACCAGTTAAATCAGAATCCCCCAGAGACAAGGCTGTGAACACAACCTTTTTTAAATTTATTTTTTTATAAGTCCTTTAATCCAGTTTGAGTCTTGTTTTGAAACAAACCAACCTTTTCATTTTTTAATACTAGGGATTGGACTTAGGGTCCTACACACGCTAGTCAAATGATATTCAGTTAAGCCGTAGCCCACTCTTACTATTTTTATCATGTGTGCATGCATACAAATGTGGATAAATGTGGGTGCAAGCTTGCCATGTGCAGAAGTCAGAAGGCCTTGGCTATCTGTCCTCACCTTCTTCACCACTGTGTAGTACTCCAGGCTAGCTGACCAGAGAGCCTCCTGGGATTGTTGTTAGAGCACTGTGCTATGAGTCCAGCTTTTACATGGGCTCTGGGGATCTGAACTCAGGTCCTTGGCTTACAAGCAAGAGTTTCACCCACTGAGCCATCTCCTCAGCCCCAGCCCCCTTTTCTTTTGATTTTTGGGCAGAGACTAAGTTGCCTAGGCTGGCCTTGAACTTATGATTTTCCTTCCTCGGCTTCCTGAGTACTCAGAGTTACAGGCCTGATATCTGTTTTATATAAAACATGTGAATAAATATATGTAAAGTAAAAACTATGTAATAACATCGGGAAAATTTAAGCATTGGCCAAATATTTGATAGTAAAAAACTATCGATTTGTTTTCAAGTGTGATAAAAGTATTGTGATTATGCCTTTTTTAAGAACCATTTTCTTTTCTATGGGGGGATCAATACAAAAGCGTTTCCTGATGAACCTTCAGATCTGCCATCAACTGGCAGGGGAAGTGGGCAGGTGGGGCACAGCTCACTGTTGATCTTTGTTGAGGCTCTAAGGGTAAAAAAAAAAAAAAAAAGAGTCATTTTATTACACTTTTTACTTTTATTCACAAACAGAAATGGTGGCAGCTCTGTGACTCTCGGTGGAACCAGAACTTAGGGAAGCAGGGACCCA